>NC_086103.1:95054503-95069503 GCF_963921235.1 Mobula hypostoma | reverse complement strand
CTGTCATAGACACACTCATAGATACGCTCAGTCTCTCTCAGACACTGTCTCGCTCTCATAGAAACACACTCTCAGACGCACTCTCACAGACACACTCTCTGCTTCTCACAGACTCTCTCTCTACATTGAGACTCTCTCTTAGAATCTCACTCTCTTAGACCATGACTCTCACTCTCATGGACACAGATGGTCCCTCTCATATACACAGTCTCTCTCTCCCTCCCTCTCTCTCTCTCTCTCTCTCTCTCTCTGAGACACACACTCTCTCTCCCACAGACACACCCTCTCCGCTTCTCACAGACACACTCTCTCCACCTCTCACAGTGACACACTCTCCCTTTCTCACACACACACACACACTCTCTCATAGACACTTTTTCTCTCTCTCATTAACACATTCACTCTCCCTCGCTCTCTCATAGACTCTTCCTCTCTCAGACACTCCCTCTCACTCTCTTTCATAGACACACACTCACACTATCTCTGTCATAGACACACACACGCTCAATCAGAGACTCACACAGACAGACTCTCATTGACACACACTCTCTATCTCTGTCATAGACACACTCTCAATCAGAGACTCTCACAGACAGACACTCATTGACACACTCTCACAGACACACACTTATTGACACACTCACAGACACACTCTCATGGACACGCACTCTCTCTCTCTCAGACACAGTCCACCTCTCATAGACACACACACTCCCTCTCTCAAAGACACGCACTCACTCTATCTGTCATAGATGCACACTCTCAATTGTAGACACACACTCTCTCTCTGTCTGTCTTTCTCTCTCTCTCTCTCCTGGACACACACTCTCATTGACACACACTTTTTTGCTCTGTCATAGACATACACTCACTCTCTCTCACAGACACGCACTCTCAGACACACACACTCTCTCTCTGTCACAGACACTCTCTCTCTCATAGACACACATTCAATCTCTCATGGACACATACTGTCTCTCAGACATTCACTCCCTCTCAGACACACTCACTCTCATACACACACTCACTCTCTCATAGACACTCTCAAACTAATAGACACACTCGCTCTCACTAATAGACACACTCAATCCCTATCATTGGCACACACTCACTCTTCCTCATAGACTCACACTCTCTCTCTCTCTCCCTCACACACTCTCTCCCTCTCAGACACACACTCTCTCATAGACACACACTTAGACCCATAGAAACACTTGCTCTCTCACAGACACACACTCACTCTCATGCTCTCACAGACACACACAGTCTCTCACAGCCACAGACACACTATCTCACTCTCATAGACACACATTCAATCTCTCATAGACACATACTCTCTCTCAGACATACACTCCCTCTCTCAGATGCACTCTCACTCTCACACACATACTCTCTCATAGACACACTCTCTCTCTCATACACACTCTCTCACTAATAGAAACACTCAATCTCTATCATAGACACACACTCACTCTTACTCATAGACTCACCCCCATGTGCATGCGTTCTCTCTCTCTCTCTCTCTCTCACACACACACACACGCTCCCTCTCACAGACACTCTCTCAGTGACACACACACTCGCTCACGCACACGCACTCTCAGACACAAACTCCCTCCCTCTCACAGACACGCACTCACTCTCTCCATCCCTAATAGACACACACTTTCTCACTTGCAGATACACATTCTCTCCGCCTCTCACAGACACACACTCTCCGCCTATCACAGACACACTGTCTCTCTCTCTCCCTCAGACACACACACACTCTCCCTCTCTCACAGACACCTGCTGTCTCCCTCTCTCACAGAAACCTGCTCTCTCCCTCTCTCAGAGACACCCACCCTCTCCCTCTCACACTCCCGCTCCCTTCCTCTCTCAATCAGACACGCACACTTTCATAGACTCAGAGACACTTGCTCTCTCATTGACACACATTCAGTCTCTCATAGACACACATTCAGTCTCTCATAGACACACTCCCTCTCTCAGACACACCCTCTCTCATAGACACACTGTCTCTCACTAATAGATACTCAATCTCTATCATAGAAACACACTAGCTCTCAACCACACTCACTCTCACAGGCACACACTCTCACAGACACATACACTCTCTACCTTTGTCACAGACACACTCTCTCTTAAAGACACACGCACTCTCCCTCTCAGACACTCTCTCCCTCTCATAGACAAATTCTTCTCATAGACACGCACTCACTGTCTCTCATAGACACTCTCTCTCTATCTGATATACACTCACTCTCTTACACCACCACTCCCTCTCTCTCATGGACATACTCTCTCCCTCTCATGGACACAGAGTCTCTCTCTCAGAGACACACACACTCTCTAACATAGACACACACTCGCTGTCTCGATCATAGACACTCTCTTTTTCTCTCTGTCATTAACACACACTCGCTCTCCCTCTCTTATAGACTCTCCCTCTCCCACAGACTCTGCCTCTCACTGTCTCCCATAAACCCTCTCTCTCATAGACTCACACTCTCTCTCTCTAACACACACACTCATCGACACACACTTTTTTGCTCTGTCATAGACATACACTCTCTCTCAGACACACTCTCGCTCTCACAGACACTCAGTGACACACACACACTCGCTCACGCACACGCAGTCTCAGACACAAACTCCTTCCCTCTCAGACACGCACTCACTCTCTCCCTAACAGACGCAACTCTCTCACTTGCAGACACACATTCTCTCGGCCTCTCACAGACACACACACTCTGCCTATCACAGAGACACTCTCTCTCTCTCTCTCAGACCCACACTCTCCCTCTCTCACAGATTCCCGCTCTCTCCCTCTCTCAGACGCCCGCTCTCTCCCTCTCTCAGACACACACTCATAGATTCGTAGAAACACTTGCTCTCTCACAGAGACACACTCACTCTCACGCTGTAACAGACACACACAGTCTCTCACAGCCACAGACACACTCTCAATCTCATAGACACACATTCAATCTCTCATAGACACACAATATCTCTCAGACCCGCACACCCTCTATCAGACACGCGCTCCCTCTCATAGACACACACCTGCTCTTTCAAACGCTCACTCTCACAGGCACACACTCTGTCACAGACACACACACTCATAGACATATTCACTCCACCTTTGTCACAGACATACACTCTCTCTCTCAAAGACACACACACCCTCCCTCTCATAGACAAACTCTTCTCATAGTCACGCACTCTCATAGACACTCTCTCTATCTGATAGACACTCACTCTCTTAGACCATCACTCCCTCCCTCTCATGGACACAGCGTCTCTCTCACAGACACACACTTGCTGTCTCTATCATAGACACTCTTTTTCTCTCTGTCATTAACACACACTCACTCTCCCTCTCTCTGTCTCATAGACCCTCTCTCACAGACTCTGCCTGTCACTGTCTCCCATAGACCCTCTCTTTCATAGACACACACAGACTATCTCTCTCATAGACAGACACTCTCTCTTACTCATAGACTCACACCCACTCTCTCTCATAGATGTACAATCTTTCGCTCTCTCACAGACATACACTCTCTCACAGACACACACACACACTCTCAGACACACTCTTCTCTCTCACAGACACATACATTGTTGCCGCGTCTCAGAGACACACAATCTCTCCGCCTCTAGCAGACACACATTCAATCTCACAGAGACACTCACTATCATAGACTCTCTAACAGAAACCGCTCTCTCATAAACACACTCTCTCTTTCTCTCTCTCTCTCTCTCTCTCTCTCTCTCTCTCTCACATAGACACGCACTCTACCGCTCACAGTCACTCTCTCTCATTGACACACACACACTCCCACATAGACACACACACTTCCGTAGACACTCTCTCTCTCTCTCACACACGCTCCCTCTCACAGACACTCTCTCAGTGACACACACACTCGCTCACGCACACGCACTCTCAGACACAAACTCCCTCCCTCTCACAGACACGCACTCACTCTCTCCGTCCCTAATAGGCACACACTTTCTCACTTGCAGATACACATTCTCTCCGCCTCTCACAGACACACATTCTCCGCCTATCACAGAGACACACTGTCTCTCTCTCTCTCTCTCTCTCAGACACACACACTCTCTCTCTCTCCCTCAGACACACACACACTCTCCCTCTCTCACAGACACCTGCTGTCTCCCTCTCTCACAGAAACCTGCTCTCTCCCTCTCTCAGAGACACCCACCCTCTCCCTCTCACAGACTCCCGCTCCCTTCCTCTCTCAATCAGACACGCACACTTTCATAGACTCATAGAGACACTTGCTCTCTCACAGACACACATTCAGTCTCTCATAGACACACTCCCTCTCTCAGACATGCACTCCCTCTCTCAGACACACCCTCTCAATAGACACACTCTCTCTCACTAATAGATACTCAATCTCTATCATAGAAACACACGCTCTCTACCACACTCACTCTCACAGGCACACACTCTCACAGACACATACACTCTCTACCTTTGTCACAGACACACTCTCTCTTAAAGACACATGCACTCTCCCTCATTGACACGCACTCTCCCTCTCAGACACTCACTCTCTCCCTCTCATCGACAAATTCTTCTCATAGACACGCACTCACTGTCTCTCATAGACACTCTGTCTCTATCTCTCATAGACTCTCTCTATCTGATATACACTCACTCTCTTACACCACCACTCCCTCTCTCTCATGGACATACTCTCTCCCTCTCATGGACACAGAGTCTCTCTCTCAGAGACACACACACTCTCTAACATAGAAACACACTCGCTGTCTCTATCATAGACACTCTCTTTTTCTCTCTGTCATTAACACACACTCGCTCTCCCTCTCTTATGGACTCTCCCTCTCCCACAGACTCTGCCTCTCACTGTCTCCCATAAACCCTCTCTCTCATAGACACACACTCACACTCTCTCTCTCTCTCTCTAACACACACACTCATCGACACACACTTTTTTGCTCTGTCATAGACATATACTCTCTCTCAGACACACTCGCTCTCACAGACACTCAGTGACACACACACACTCACTCACGCACACGCAGTCTCAGACACAAACTCCTTCCCTCTCACAGACACGCACTCACTCTCTCCCTAACAGACACAACTCTCTCACTTGCAGACACACATTCTCTCCGCCTCTCACAGACACACACACTCTGCCTATCACAGAGTCACACTCTCTCTCTCAGACCCACACTCTCCCTCTCACAGACACCCGCTCTCTCCCTCTCTCAGACGCCCACTCTCTCCCTCTCTCAGACACACTCATAGATTCATAGAAACACTTGCTCTCTCACAGACACACACTCACTCTCACGCTGTAACAGACACACACAGTCTCTCAAGCCAGAGACACACACTCAATCTCATAGACACACATTCAATCTCTCATAGACACACAATATCTCTCAGACCCGCACACCCTCTATCAGACACGCACTCCCTCTCATAGACACACACCTGCTCTTTCAAACGCTCACTCTCACAGGCACACACTCTGTCACAGACACACACACTCATAGACATATTCACTCCACCTTTGTCACAGACATACACTCTCTCTCTCAAAGACACACACACCCTCCCTCTCATAGACAAACTCTTCTCATAGTCACGCACTCTCATAGACACTCTCTCTCTATCTGATAGACACTCACTCTCTTAGACCATCACTCCCTCCCTCTCATGGACACAGCGTCTCTCTCACAGACACACACTTGCTGTCTCTATCATAGACACTCTCTTTTTCTCTCTGTCATTAACACACACTCACTCTCCCTCTCTCTGTCTTATAGACCCTCTCTCACAGACTCTGCCTCTCACTGTCTCCCATAGATCCTCTCTCTCATAGACACACACAGACTCTATCTCTCTCATAGACACACTCTCTCTTACTCATAGACTCACACCCACTCTCTCTCATAGATGTACAATCTTTCGCTCTCTCACAGACATACACTCTCTCACAGACACACACACACACACACTCTCAGACACACTCTTATCTCTCACAGACACATACACTGTTGCCGCGTCTCAGAGACACACATTCTCTCCGCCTCTCGCAGACACACATTCAATCTCACAGAGACACTCACTATCATAGACTCTCTAACAGAAACTGCTCTCTCATAAACACACTCTCTCTTTCTCTCTCTCTCTCTCTCTCTCACATAGACACGCACTCTAGCGCTCACAGACAGTCACTCTCTCTCATTGACACACACACTCTCACATAGACACACACACTTCCGTAGACACTCTCTCTCTCTCACACACGCTCCCTCTCACAGACACTCTCTGTGACACACACACTCGCTCACGCACACGCACTCTCAGACACAAACTCTCTCCCTCTCACAGACACGCACTCACTCTCTCCGTCCCTAATAGACACACACTTTCTCACTTGCAGATACACACACTCTCCGCCTCTCACAGACACACACTCTCCGCCTATCACAGAGACACACTGTCTCTCTCTCTCTCTCTCTCAGACGCACACACTCTCTCTCTCTCTCCCTCAGACACACACACACTCTCCCTCTCTCACAGACACACTGCTGTCTCCCTCTTTCACAGAAACCTGCTCTCTCCCTCTCTGAGACACCCACCCTCTCCCTCTCACAGACTCCCGCTCCCTTCCTCTCTCAATCAGACACGCACACTTTCATAGACTCATAGAGACACTTGCTCTCTCACAGACACACATTCAGTCTCTCATAGACACACTCCCTCTCTCAGACATGCACTCCCTCTCTAAGACACACCCTCTCAATAGACACACTCTCTCTCACTAATAGACACTCAATCTCTATCATAGAAACACACTTGCTCTCAACCACACTCACTCTCACAGGCACACACTCTCACGGACACATACACTCTCTACCTTTGTCACAGACACACTCTCTCTTAAAGACACACGCACTCTCCCTCATAGACACGCACTCTCCCTCTCAGACACTCACTCTCTCCCTCTCATAGACAAATTCTTCTCATAGACATGCATCACTGTCTCTCATAGACACTCTCTCTCTATCTGATATACACTCACTCTCTTACACCACCACTCCCTCTCTCTCATGGACATGCTCTCTCCCTCTCATGGACACAGAGTCTCTCTCTCAGAGACACACACACTCGCTGTCTCTATCATAGACACTCTCTTTTTCTCTCTGTCATTAACACACACTCGCTCTCCCTCTCTTATAGACTCTCCCTCTCCCACAGACTCTGCCTCTCACTGTTTCCCATAAACCCTCTCTCTCATAGACACACACTCACACTCTCTCTCTCTCTAACACACACACTCATCGACACACTTTTTTGCTCTGTCATAGACATACACTCTCTCTCAGACACACTCTCGCTCTCACAGACACTCAGTGACACACACACACTCACTCACGCACACGCAGTCTCAGACACAAACTCCTTCCCTCTCACAGACACGCATTCACTCTCTCCCTAACAGACGCAACTCTCTCACTTGCAGACACACATTCTCTCCGCCTCTCACAGACACACACACTCTGCCTATCACAGAGACACACTCTCTCTCTCTCTCAGACCCACACTCTCCCTCTCTCAGATTCCCGCTCTCCCTCTCTCACAGACACCCGCGCTCTCCCTCTCTCAGACGCCCGCTCTCTCCCTCTCTCAGACACACACTTATCTCTCACAGACACATACACTGTTGCCGCGTCTCAGAGACACACATTCTCTCCGCCTCTCGCAGACACACATTCAATCTCACAGAGACACTCACTATCATAGACTCTCTAACAGAAACTGCTCTCTCATAAACACACTCTCTCTTTCTCTCTCTCTCACATAGACACGCACTCTACCGCTCACAGACACTCTCTCTCATTGACACACACACTCCCACATAGACACACACACTTCCGTAGACACTCTCTCTCTCTCATACACGCTCCCTCTCACAGACACTCTCTGTGACACACACACTCGCTCACGCACACGCACTCTCAGACACAAACTCCCTCCCTCTCACAGACACGCACTCACTCTCTCCGTCCCTAATAGACACACACTTTCTCACTTGCAGATACACACACTCTCCGCCTCTCACAGACACACACTCTCCGCCTATCACAGAGACACACTGTCTCTCTCTCTCTCTCTCTCTCTCTCTCTGACACACACACTCTCTCTCTCTCTCCCTCAGACACACACACACTCTCCCTCTCTCACAGACACACTGCTGTCTCCCTCTTTCACAGAAACCTGCTCTCTCCCTCTCTCAGAGACACCCACCCTCTCCCTCTCACAGACTCCCGCTCCCTTCCTCTCTCAATCAGACACGCACACTTTCATAGACTCATAGAGACACTTGCTCTCTCACAAACACACATTCAGTCTGTCATAGACACACTCCCTCTCTCAGACATGCACTCCCTCTCTAAGACACACCCTCTCAATAGACACACTCTCTCTCACTAATAGACACTCAATCTCTATCATAGAAACACACTTGCTCTCAACCACACTCACTCTCACAGGCACACACTCTCACAGACACATACACTCTCTACCTTTGTCACAGACACACTTTCTCTTAAAGACACACGCACTCTCCCTCATAGACACGCACTCTCCCTCTCAGACACTCACTCTCTCCCTCTCATAGACAAATTCTTCTCACTGACATGCATCACTGTCTCTCATAGACACTCTCTCTCTATCTGATATACACTCACTCTCTTACACCACCACTCCCTCTCTCTCATGGACATATTCTCTCCCTCTCATGGACACAGAGTCTCTCTCTCAGAGACACACACACTTTCTAACATAGACACACACTCGCTGTCTCGATCATAGACACTCTCTTTTTCTCTCTGTCATTAACACACACTCGCTCTCCCTCTCTTATAGACTCTCCCTCTCCCACAGACTCTGCCTCTCACTGTCTCCCATAAACCCTCTCTCTCATAGACACACATTCTCTCTCTCTCTCTCTCTCTCTCTAACACACACACTCATCGACACACACTTTTTTGCTCTGTCATAGACATACACTCTCTCTCAGACACACTCTCGCTCTCAGACACTCAGTGACACACACACACACACTCACTCACGCACACGCAGTCTCAGACACAAACTCCTTCCCTCTCACAGACACGCACTCACTCTCTCCCTAACAGACGCAACTCTCTCACTTGCAGACACACATTCTCTCCGCCTCTCACAGACACACACACTCTGCCTATCACAGAGACACACACACTCTCTCTCTCTCTCTCTCTCTCTCTCTCTCTCTCTCACACACCCCCTCTCTCTCTCTCTCTCTCTCTCACAGACCCTCTCTCTCTCTCTCTCTCTCACAGACCCTCTCTCTCTCTCTCTCTCTCACAGACCCTCTCTCTCTCTCTCTCTCTCTCTCTCTCTCTCTCTCTCAGACCCACACACACTCTCCCTCTCCCACAGACACCTGCTGTCTCCCTCTCTGAGACACCCACCCTCTCCCTCTCACACTCCCGCTCCCTTCCTCTCTCAATCAGACACGCACACTTTCATAGACTCAGAGACACTTGCTCTCTCATAGACACACATTCAGTCTCTCATAGACACACTCCCTCTCTCAGACATGCACTCCCTCTCTCAGACACACCCTCTCTCATAGACACACTGTCTCTCACTAATAGATACTCAATCTCTATCATAGAAACACACTCGCTCTCAACCACACTCACTCTCACAGGCACACACTCTCACAGACACATACACTCTCTACCTTGGTCACAGACACACTCTCTCTTAAAGACACACGCACTCTCCCTCATAGACACGCACTCTCCCTCTCAGACACTCACTCTCTCCCTCTCAGACAAATTCTTCTCATAGACACGCACTCACTGTCTCTCATAGACACTCTCTCTCTATCTGATATACACTCACTCTCTTACACCACCACTCCCTCTCTCTCATGGACATACTCTCTCCCTCTCATGGACACAGAGTCTCTCTCTCAGAGACACACACACTCTCTAACATAGACACACACTTGCTGTCTCGATCATAGACACTCTCTTTTTCTCTCTGTCATTAACACACACTCGCTCTCCCTCTCTTATAGACTCTCCCTCTCCCACAGACTCTGCCTCTCACTGTCTCCCATAAACCCTCTCTCTCATAGACACACACTCACACTCTCTCTCTCTAACACACACACTCATCGACACACACTTTTTTGCTCTGTCATAGATATACACTCTCTCTCAGACACACTCTCGCTCTCACAGACACTCAGTGACACACACACTCACTCACGCACACGCAGTCTCAGACACAAACTCCTTCCCTCTCACAGACACGCACTCACTCTCTCCCTAACAGACGCAACTCTCTCACTTGCAGACACACATTCTCTCCGCCTCTCACAGACACACACACTCTGCCTATCACAGACACACTCTCTCTCTCTCTCAGACCCACACTCTCCCTCTCTCACAGATTCCCGCTCTCTCCCTCTCTCAGACGCCCGCTCTCTCCCTCTCTCAGACACACACTCATAGATTCGTAGAAACACTTGCTCTCTCACAGACACACACGCACTCTCACGCTGTAACAGACACACACAGTCTCTCACAGCCACAGACACACTCTCAATCTCATAGACACACATTCAATCTCTCATAGACACACAATATCTCTCAGACCCGCACACCCTCTATCAGACACGCGCTCCCTCTCATAGACACACACCTGCTCTTTCAAACGCTCACTCTCACAGGCACACACTCTGTTACAGACACACACACTCATAGACATATTCACTCCACCTTTGTCACAGACATACACTCTCTCTCTCAAAGACACACACACCCTCCCTCTCATAGACAAACTCTTCTCATAGTCACGCACTCTCATAGACACTCTCTCTATCTGATAGACACTCACTCTCTTAGACCATCACTCCCTCCCTCTCATGGACACAGTGTCTCTCTCACAGACACACACTTGCTGTCTCTATCATAGACACTCTCTTTTTCTCTCTGTCATTAACACACACTCACTCTCCCTCTCTCTGTCTCATAGACCCTCTCTCACAGACTCTGCCTGTCACTGTCTCCCATAGACCCTCTCTCTCATAGACACACACAGACTCTCTCATAGACAGACACTCTCTTACTCATAGACTCACACCCACTCTCTCTCATAGATGTACAATCTTTCGCTCTCTCACAGACATACACTCTCTCACAGACACACAGACACATACACTGTTGCCGCGTCTCAGAGACACACATTCTCTCCGCCTCTCGCAGACACACATTCAATCTCACAGAGACACTCACTATCATAGACTCTCTAACAGAAACCGCTCTCTCATAAACACACTCTCTCTTTCTCTCTCTCTCTCTCTCTCACATAGACACGCACTCTACCGCTCACAGACACTCTCTCTCATTGACACACACACTCCCACATAGACACACACACTTCCGTAGACACTCTCTCTCTCTCATACACGCTCCCTCTCACAGACACTCTCTGTGACACACACACTCGCTCACGCACACGCACTCTCAGACACAAACTCCCTCCCTCTCACAGACACGCACTCACTCTCTCCGTCCCTAATAGACACACACTTTCTCACTTGCAGATACACACACTCTCCGCCTCTCACAGACACACACTCTCCGCCTATCACAGAGACACACTGTCTCTCTCTCTCTCTCTCTCTCTCTCTCTCTGACACACACACTCTCTCTCTCTCTCCCTCAGACACACACACACTCTCCCTCTCTCACAGACACACTGCTGTCTCCCTCTTTCACAGAAACCTGCTCTCTCCCTCTCTCAGAGACACCCACCCTCTCCCTCTCACAGACTCCCGCTCCCTTCCTCTCTCAATCAGACACGCACACTTTCATAGACTCATAGAGACACTTGCTCTCTCACAAACACACATTCAGTCTGTCATAGACACACTCCCTCTCTCAGACATGCACTCCCTCTCTAAGACACACCCTCTCAATAGACACACTCTCTCTCACTAATAGACACTCAATCTCTATCATAGAAACACACTTGCTCTCAACCACACTCACTCTCACAGGCACACACTCTCACAGACACATACACTCTCTACCTTTGTCACAGACACACTTTCTCTCTAAAGACACACGCACTCTCCCTCATAGACACGCACTCTCCCTCTCAGACACTCACTCTCTCCCTCTCATAGACAAATTCTTCTCACTGACATGCATCACTGTCTCTCATAGACACTCTCTCTCTATCTGATATACACTCACTCTCTTACACCACCACTCCCTCTCTCTCATGGACATATTCTCTCCCTCTCATGGACACAGAGTCTCTCTCTCAGAGACACACACACTTTCTAACATAGACACACACTCGCTGTCTCGATCATAGACACTCTCTTTTTCTCTCTGTCATTAACACACACTCGCTCTCCCTCTCTTATAGACTCTCCCTCTCCCACAGACTCTGCCTCTCACTGTCTCCCATAAACCCTCTCTCTCATAGACACACATTCTCTCTCTCTCTCTCTCTCTCTCTAACACACACACTCATCGACACACACTTTTTTGCTCTGTCATAGACATACACTCTCTCTCAGACACACTCTCGCTCTCAGACACTCAGTGACACACACACACACACTCACTCACGCACACGCAGTCTCAGACACAAACTCCTTCCCTCTCACAGACACGCACTCACTCTCTCCCTAACAGACGCAACTCTCTCACTTGCAGACACACATTCTCTCCGCCTCTCACAGACACACACACTCTGCCTATCACAGAGACACACACACTCTCTCTCTCTCTCTCTCTCTCTCTCTCTCTCTCTCACAAACCCCCTCTCTCTCTCTCTCTCTCTCTCACAGACCCTCTCTCTCTCTCTCTCTCTCACAGACCCTCTCTCTCTCTCTCTCTCACAGACCCTCTCTCTCTCTCTCTCTCTCTCTCAGACCCACACACACTCTCCCTCTCCCACAGACACCTGCTGTCTCCCTCTCTGAGACACCCACCCTCTCCCTCTCACACTCCCGCTCCCTTCCTCTCTCAATCAGACACGCACACTTTCATAGACTCAGAGACACTTGCTCTCTCATAGACACACATTCAGTCTCTCATAGACACACTCCCTCTCTCAGACATGCACTCCCTCTCTCAGACACACTCTCTCTCATAGACACACTGTCTCTCACTAATAGATACTCAATCTCTATCATAGAAACACACTCGCTCTCAACCACACTCACTCTCACAGGCACACACTCTCACAGACACATACACTCTCTACCTTGGTCACAGACACACTCTCTCTTAAAGACACACGCACTCTCCCTCATAGACACGCACTCTCCCTCTCAGACACTCACTCTCTCCCTCTCAGACAAATTCTTCTCATAGACACGCACTCACTGTCTCTCATAGACACTCTCTCTCTATCTGATATACACTCACTCTCTTACACCACCACTCCCTCTCTCTCATGGACATACTCTCTCCCTCTCATGGACACAGAGTCTCTCTCTCAGAGACACACACACTCTCTAACATAGACACACACTTGCTGTCTCGATCATAGACACTCTCTTTTTCTCTCTGTCATTAACACACACTCGCTCTCCCTCTCTTATAGACTCTCCCTCTCCCACAGACTCTGCCTCTCACTGTCTCCCATAAACCCTCTCTCTCATAGACACACACTCACACTCTCTCTCTCTAACACACACACTCATCGACACACACTTTTTTGCTCTGTCATAGATATACACTCTCTCTCAGACACACTCTCGCTCTCACAGACACTCAGTGACACACACACTCACTCACGCACACGCAGTCTCAGACACAAACTCCTTCCCTCTCACAGACACGCACTCACTCTCTCCCTAACAGACGCAACTCTCTCACTTGCAGACACACATTCTCTCCGCCTCTCACAGACACACACACTCTGCCTATCACAGACACACTCTCTCTCTCTCTCAGACCCACACTCTCCCTCTCTCACAGATTCCCGCTCTCTCCCTCTCTCAGACGCCCGCTCTCTCCCTCTCTCAGACACACACTCATAGATTCGTAGAAACACTTGCTCTCTCACAGACACACACGCACTCTCACGCTGTAACAGACACACACAGTCTCTCACAGCCACAGACACACTCTCAATCTCATAGACACACATTCAATCTCTCATAGACACACAATATCTCTCAGACCCGCACACCCTCTATCAGACACGCGCTCCCTCTCATAGACACACACCTGCTCTTTCAAACGCTCACTCTCACAGGCACACACTCTGTTACAGACACACACACTCATAGACATATTCACTCCACCTTTGTCACAGACATACACTCTCTCTCTCAAAGACACACACACCCTCCCTCTCATAGACAAACTCTTCTCATAGTCACGCACTCTCATAGACACTCTCTCTCTATCTGATAGACACTCACTCTCTTAGACCATCACTCCCTCCCTCTCATGGACACAGCGTCTCTCTCACAGACACACACTTGCTGTCTCTATCATAGACACTCTTTTTCTCTCTGTCATTAACACACACTCACTCTCCCTCTCTCTGTCTCATAGACCCTCTCTCACAGACTCTGCCTGTCACTGTCTCCCATAGACCCTCTCTCTCATAGACACACACAGACTCTCTCATAGACAGACACTCTCTCTTACTCATAGACTCACACCCACTCTCTCTCATAGATGTACAATCTTTCGCTCTCTCACAGACATACACTCTCTCACAGACACACAGACACATACACTGTTGCCGCGTCTCAGAGACACACATTCTCTCCGCCTCTCGCAGACACACATTCAATCTCACAGAGACACTCACTATCATAGACTCTCTAACAGAAACCGCTCTCTCATAAACACACTCTCTCTTTCTCTCTCTCTCTCTTTCTCACATAG